>NW_007260597.1:122911-123714 GCF_000164805.1 Carlito syrichta
TTCATCTTTTATGTTTCTGATTGTGCTTATTTGGGTTTTTTCTTTCTTTTTCTTGGTCAGTCTAACTACGGGACCATTGATCTTGTTTATCCTTTCAAAGAACCAGCTCTTTGTTTCATTGATATTTTTGTATTGTCTTTTTGTCTTCTATGTCCTGGATTTGGGCTTTTATTTTGGTGATCTGGATTCTTCTACTGAAATTAGTGCTTTTGTGGTTGCTTTTCCAGCTTTTAAAGGTGGCTTGTTAGGCTGCTAATTTGTGCTCCTTCCATTTTCTTCATGTGCATTTGTAGGCATATAAATTCCCCTCTTACTACCAGAGATTCTGGTAAGATGTTTCTTCATTTTCCTCTTTTGATCTCTGTTTTGATTTCATCATTGACCCAGGAGTAGTTTAGCATTATACTGTTTAGTGTCCATGTCTTTATGGGTTTCAGGGGAACCTTGTTGGTGTTAGTGTTTATTTTTATTCCACTGTGGTTTGAGAAGGTGTATGGTAAAATTTCGGTCCTTTTAAATTTGCTTATGCTTGATTCATGGCCAATTATGTGGTCGATCTTAGAATACGTTCCATGCAGTGATGACTAGAATGTGTATTCTGTGGTCTTTGGATGGAGTGTTCTGTAGGTATCAATTAAGTCCATTTGGGCAAGAGTCACATTGAGGTTCCAGATCTCATTGTTGATTTTTTGTCCCGATGATCTGTCTAGGGTTGTGAGTGGGGTATTAAAGTCCCCAGTTATGATGGTGTTAGAGTCAGTATCTTTCTTTAGTTTTCCTAGAAGTTGCTTTATGAAAGTCGG